>NW_020291653.1:198920-235256 GCF_003184785.1 Aspergillus japonicus CBS 114.51 | reverse complement strand
AAAAAAAAAAAAAAAAAAAAAAAAAAAGAAAAGAAAAGAAAGAAAGAAAGAAAGAAGGAAAGAAAGAAAGTAGTCAAGTACTAATTACAACTTTCGACTTCAAAACCAAAACCAGAGTGATTGACCCAAAGACTGACTGACTAAGCGGATAACTTGGTCTTGAAAAGTAATTCCTATTTTTGGTGAATTTGGGTGGAAAGTTTAGCAAAACACACCATCCGTACGCGCTAGGGTATGGGCCATACCTCGTGGTAAATTGCGTATTGGACGGTTGCTCCCATACTTCCTCAGCTGAGCCCAGTAAGAGCACAAGAAGACTCCACCAGTCGATCTGGATGTGCGGATGGAACCTTTACTACCCCCTGGGCCCTTGAATATGCACGGAATTTAAGCTTAGATCATTCCTTCCGCGTGGTAGGCAGTCTTCTTTGCCAATAAGCACTGGCATTGGCACTGGCATTGCTTGGTGGTGGATCGAAGGACTTGATCGCGGGGCCAGGTCCATGTCCCCTGGGTGGTGGCTTGGGCATCGATCGCATACCCATTTCTATCCCGACCTCTTTGACCACTACAACGGTTTCTAATTAAACTAAACAAGTGGTTTCATTCCAAAGCGTAGCACCCGTCCTTGGACTGGCGTACAAAGCATAGCACGCAATTGAAGAACATATCCCGTTGCAAAATCCACCGCAAGACGCCGACCCTACCAACAAGGAGAAAGAAACGGCCGAGTAAACAGTCCACAGCATATCCCAGATACAATCATCCCAACCTTCCAGGAGATTGGTGGCCGAGAGAGAAAAAATTACAAACGAAGGAAGGGGACACGACCCAAAAGATATAACCCCGAGGACACATCGCAAACAGAGAAACGGGCCAAAAAGATCAAAAGGTAACTGGTCGCTCAAAACGATTGCAAAGAAATCTCCTTAGGCGGAGGCGGCCGCGGCGGCAGGGGCCTTCTCCTTCTTCGCAGTAGTAGTAGACTTCTTGCTCTTCGCTGCAGGCTTGGCCGTTGTCTTGGTCACGCGTCCAGACTTGGTAGTGCTGGTGACCTTAGGTTGATCGACAACGGCCGGGGCCTGCGTGGAAATCAGCACCTAGCGCGGAGAACAGGGAGGGAGGGGGGCAAGCACAGCATGACTTACAGTGGTCGAGGCCTTGCGAGGCTTAGCAGTGTTGGCCTTAGGTCTGCCAACCGACTTCTTGGTGGTGGTAGTGCCAGTGGCCTTCTTGGTGGTGGATTTGGGCTTCTCGGCCTTCTCAGTCTTCTCGGCCTTGTCAGACTTCTCAGCCTTCTCGCTCTTCTTGGCGGCAGTCTTCTTAGTGGCAGTCTTGGCAGAAGCCTTCTGTCATGGAGTCAGTCATTTGGGTCAGTTAGGGGGATGCGGTGGTCACTCACCTTGGCAGGCTTAGGGGCAGCTTCCTTCTTGGCAAGCTTCACGGGACCAGAGGGGCCTGGAGATAAGACGCGTCAGCAGGCGTGTCGAAGCGATAAACAAAGACGCGTGCAAAGCAAGCGTAGATGCAATCTTCCCCGTTGACGAGGTGAGGGCTGCAGGTGAGGCGCGCGACTAGATGGTGGACTTACCCTTGGGTTGAGTGAATTCGCCCTTCTCAACACCAGCCTTGATGGCCTTGTTGAACTGGCTGTCGAAAGCAGCCTGAGAAGCAGGAGCAATCTTGTTGTTGGCCAGAACATATTTCTTGACGGACTGGCGGCTACAGGGCAGAGGAGAGGGACGGGTTAGCTTCAATCGCAACAGAGACGCTGTGTCGGGTTGCCACGTCGCTGGACGGGCGGGACCCTGCGTCTGGCGGTGATAAAGGACACACGAGTTAGCTTACCTGCTACCGTTACGCTCTTTGAGCTGTTTAGATAGATGTTAGCGATCCAGCTAGGATGGAACAAGACAGTGCCTGATGGGGCGTTGGGAGCAATTAAGCACCGTGTCGACGTGTCACGGTCGGGGAAGTTCCCACCCAGCGCCCGTGATCCCACAGCGCACCGGGAACAACGTGATCAACTCACATTCAGGATAGCATCCTTGATCATATCTATATTAATCGAATCAGCAGTCATTCGCGACAAAAATGAAGCTAGAATGAAGATAGCGCGAGGTGGTGGTGGGGAAAGATCAGTCAAAACATACCACGGTAAGAGGCGTGACTCGAGCCGGACTTCTTGGTCGCGCCGGTGGAGGTAGCTTTCTTGGGAGGCATTTTGTTTGGGAGAGAAGGAAGAAGTTGATGAAAGAGGAATCAGATAGATGATGAAAGATGTTTAATAGACACAGGAGATGTCTCGACAAACGTCAGGTTCAAGCAGGGGGGTGGGCGATGGGGAGAATTGTGGCAGAAGAGAAGAAAAGCAATCGACGAGGGAAGGGGTGGAAGGGCCGCGGGGCATCCGCGCTTTATAGGGCAGCGGGTGTTGACACAGGATCACCCTCTGTCTGTCTGCTCTGCTCTGCTCTGCACTGAGAAACGAGACGAGACGAGCACAACACGTCAAAAGTATTTCTCTTTTTACCAATTTAATTTTTTTTTTTCACTCTCTATGGATTTTTAGGATGATTTTCTCTATCTTTTTTCTTTTCTTTTTAGATCTTCATCTAATATATATTGGTAGTTTGGCTTATGGTAAGGTCGAAGTGTTTTATCAGTAAAAAGATCAAGAGCTGCGTTCTAGGGTTGGAGTAATCAGCATTCCCTCTCAACCTGCGATTTCTCTCGCTTTTCACGCGCATGATCCGACTGCTGTCAACCTTGACGCGTTCTTTTGCCCCCTCTATCGTCCCCCTTCACCCAACTTCTTTTACCTTCAAAATTGGCGGAGATGCATTCTCGACGGCTCCCCTACCGCCTGATGTGGTTTTGGATCTTTCCCGAAGGGATTTGTTCGCTGTTATCAGCAAAAACTCTCGATCTCAGCCGGCCGCGATGTTGTGTTGCTTTTCCCACCTTTCGATCTTGCAACCTGATTTCCACCATCCCGTCGCATTCCAACCTACCATTCATCAGTCTAACAATTATCGTACTATCTCTCTCCTCTAGATCTATTAGTTTTCGAATATATGTAGGAATTCAAAATTATCTTGGTTGGTCGTGGGTTACGTGTGGCCGATCGCACTCACTGCAACTCCCGATGATGCCCATCGATGTCACCCCAACCTTTCTTTCCTCTGCAGTTCAATCAAGCTCATGGAGCTAGATGGCAACTATGATGCTCACAGTCCGACCAGCTGCAGTTACTGGTCGGCCCCTTGCATCTGTTGCATCCATTGAGCTGGATCCAGTGGCTTTGAAACGGTGTATAGAGAGCGCGTGGAAGGTTCATTGTTCCACTTGATCTCCTCGTGCGGAGGAGGCTTGGGAAGGTCACGAGGGGGGAGGAGATGATGTTATGCACTCCCAACCTTCTCTTTGCTCCTCCCACAGCGCACCTCCCACCCCCCTTTCCTTTTCTCTTCCTCCTTTTTTCTTCTCTTAAACAAGTTCCCTCGAATCAATGGTGAGAAGAACTCGAAACGGGTAGGTCATAGTCGAGGTCCTGGGAAATTGACCTATTGGTGCAAGGCTTTGTCTTTGGGATCCGACGAGCGATCGTCTTGCATCCGTGGTTCCTCATCCGTACAGTTGGTGGTTAGGCGCTCGTGCTGGACTATGAGCTGTTGGTGGGGCTATTTGGTTCTTCCCTGGTTGAATGAACCGGATCCTTCAGAGATGTGGTGTGGTATATGAATGGGGTGTGGCTACGAGGGAGAATGTGCTGTGTCTTGTAAGTCGATTGAGGATTATAGGGTGAGCGCCCACGATGGGTATGCATACCTTACGAGCAGTGCTCAGAGCGATACTCTCACACTTGAGGGGTTAATCCAACTGTATAATCTACTTTCATTTTCACTATGCTCTATCATCGCTGTCATGATGTCAAGGGACAGTAGCATCACTGCGTGGGGGCTGTGGTGTCGATTGCCTACGTCAAGGCGTGAAGCAGTTCGGCCAGAATCTACCCGTACAACGCCAACCAACAGTAGGATTTTTTTCCTGTTGTCGCATGGTTTATGTACGAAGTAAACTTCTGTAGACTCCTCTGTCTCTTTCATCTTCTTGTTCATCACTTCTTCCATGTATGGTGCAACCAAGACCTTGGGTTAGGCGATTGACCCTCGTAATCCGGATGTGCGTGAACGGAGATATACATTCTTCGATTGGCATCCTGGATGAGCGCAGCACCAACGAACTCGAAAATTTCACGTCAAAATATGGACACAGAGTATATCAATCATTGACCATACCAACAGATCAACAAACCAAGCGCTATAACGATGTCGATTCCAAACCCATCCCTCTCGCGAATTACACGCCAAGTAGATCGGGGATCGCGTGAACCCACCATTGTCGGGGAAATGCCATCATACCACCTGCGCATCGCGGAGAACAAAGCAAACCAGCTTGATTGTTACAAGCCCACGACTATCTCACGAGCGAGCACTCAGCTCGGACTACGATGGCTGTGCTGAGCATGACAGCTCCCTGGTGATATAAGGTACTGTAGATACTGCCATTCCATTTGGTTGGCTTACTTACCTACGGCGGGGTTGAACCCCATTAGTCGATGCGGGTGTAGAACCGGCCCCAAGCATCATCACTCTATAGGGACTGTCCACACCATGTATATACGCACTATGCGACCATTCGTAACAAATCGAATTAAGGTAAATTATCATCAATAAGTAATAATGCTATGCTAGCGCATCCTCGTCGATATAAACGCCTTGCCATGTTTGCGATAACCAGAGCCTTAAAAACGCCGCCAAGCTTCAAATCAAGGCACTCTCCCAGAGACGCGATATACACGTTTCCCATGATTGCGTCGATCACATGGTAACTCAATGAGTGCCTTCGCTTTTTTCCCCCTTCCCGCCCCACCTCGGGGCTCTCGAATCAGAATTCGCCATAATGGGTAGTCCATCATTCAGCCAGCGCCGCGGGGTCTGGCCTTGGCCTCCTTTTTAGCCTTAGCCTCATCCTTCTTGCGCTTCTTCTGCTCCTGAATCTTTTCATCATGCTTGCGCTTCAAATTGGCCTTCTCCGCATCCGTTCGGGCTACTGGCTTGAAGAATCCCTCTAGACGGGACTGCTGGGCGGTTTTAAGATTCTTCTGCAGGCGGGCAGCACCGCTGCGGACCCGGTCCTCATTGAATCCTTTGTCTTCGACCAGGTATTTCACAAGGGCCTCTACGTCGGGCGCTTCCCACTTGAAGTCGCAGTCGGGGTGGTTGGAGTCCCTTACGTCGGGGTTGAGGAAAAGCTCTCTGGCATCCTGATACGGCCAATCATCCGGGATGACATATTTCTTCTTGGGGTCGTTCTGGATGAACTCAACCACCTTCTCAAGAGTCCCGTGCTCCCTAATCAGCTTCAGTGCCGTGTTCGGACCCACCTTGGGGATGGGTTCCAGGTAGTCGCAGCCGAGTAGGATGCAGAGGTCGATGAACTGGTGGAAGGGTAAGCAAGCGCCGAATGATCATGGAGGACTGTGTAGAATATGTACCTGCGCGCGATCCATGCCAAGTCCCTCCAGCGCACGGCTTAGGTGAATTTCCTGGATAGGCTCCTTTCTCTGCTCACTAAACGTCAAGTGACGCAGAAGAATGGGTGTTTCGAAGCACAGCGTGTCCATATCTTCCGAAGCGGCAGCATAGACCTTGCCAGCGCGAGCGAGCACCGCGCATTGTGCCTCGGCCTCCGTCGGGGCATCAATATACGGGATGCCCATCAATTTCAGGAGCTTCTTGCACTCCGCATTGTGTTCCCTGGTGACTCGTACCGTACGACGAGAGAATTTCTCCACGTCCTCTGCAGTACCCGTCTCCTTGGCCTCCTCGTGCGCTTCCGTCGCCTCGCCTCTCCGGGCAAAACGTTTGGCCAGTTCTCCCGATTTGAGCTTTGGCGGAGCGCCATCAAAGACATATAGAGGTTTGATGCCATTGTCGACCATTCTTAGCGTGCGGTAGAACATTCCCATCAGGTGTGATGTGGTCTCCCCGGTCTCATTCATGAGCTGCTGACCATCGGAGCGGACAGCGATGAGGAAGCTGTAGATACTCATGGACCTGAACTGGCATTAGTCACAACGGGGTTTGAGTTTGAAGACCGAGCCGGGTCTAGGGATAGCATACGCATCCTGCAATATCAGATAGTGGTTAGTCCTGCTTACAAGCACAGATGCAGCTAGCTAATTAACGAAAGCGGGGGTTCAATTGGGCACTGGACATACTATAGCGACCTTGCGGCCGAAGTGGTTTTTGATCTCTCCCGTCTTTACGGCATCAGGGGCTTCTTCCGAGATGACCGAAAAGAGGTCTGATGGTGAGCGGAGATTAGCATTCATGCGGGTGTACAGTTGTCGATTCGGAATTGGCAAGGTAGGAAAAAGCGCAACTCACTTTTAATACCCATGATGGATACTCCCAATCTGGGTAGGCTTGGAAAAGTCTATGAATATGCGATGCGACGAAAGAGCTCTGCCTTGCGAGAAAGAGGGGGGGGAGGGGGGGAACGAATAAATAGGATGAAGCAGAAGGAGGGCAGTTCTTGCGGGCCGCGACAAAAAAACGCGGTCTGGGAGAGGTTGAACGCGCCGTGCGTCATAATTAGACCTAATTGGGACTAGAGCGGAGACTCGGGCAATTCCCCGTCCCCGGAGTTCTCTTACATAAGCCGGGCTCCACGGCCTAGACTACTAAACTACTAGTAGACTAGGCCTCGGATTGAAATATTAATGAGCAGTGGCTGATTGACTTGATTGACTTGTGCCGTGGCCACTGAGCGCCAGACTGACACTGCTTGCCATTGCTCACTGCTACTGCTACTGTACAGCTCCTGCAAACCACACGTTACTCATTGTACTTCCGTACGCCGCTACCCCCGCCCGGCGTACTTATTGCCCGACCCAAAGCTGCCATGCCAAGCGGCAAGCCCCTCTTCCCTTCTCCGCCTTGAATCTTATCACAGTACGGAGTAGTGGCTGTGAATCAATTCGCATCGCAACCAGCCATATGTTCACCTAATTGCGCATTTTTGGTCGATCTTAATGTTTTGAAGACGATGATTCTGTTGCCGCCATGAAGCGAAGTCGTCATCTTTTTGAGGCCAATTGCGATAGTCTGTCAGCTATCTCCCCTCAGGATATGGCAGCCCACCGCACCCCCGAACACGACTCACGGCAGAGTCCAAAGCATGTCCCCAAGATCTCGCGCCGAATCCGCGCCTGCACAGAGTGCAAGCGGCACAAGGTTCGATGTGACATGAATGAGGGGGAAGTGGCATGTCATCGCTGTCGTCGGATGGGATTAGAATGTGTGGTCAATAAAAGTCTTCAAACATTGCTAGACGATGAGACAGAGTAATTAAATCCCTCCTGCGTCCCCTATGGCTTTGAATCACATCGAGTCGCTGATGAATTTGTGCATTACGCAAAGATGGAAGGCAGCAATGGAGCTTGCGATGGCGGACTTGCTTCGCAAAGCTCGACTCCCCGAACTATCCTACTATCAAGCGATCAGCAAGTCAGCCGAACCACCGTCGAAGACGAGGGATCGCAACGACTCTATGGCGTCTATAGAAGATGCGCTGTTTCCGACAAGCAACCATAGCGCGGGAACCAAGCCCACCGAGCCTACGCACGCCGCAATGACTGAGAATAGTGCACCCAGCACCACCACTCACCGACCGCCGCAGTATTCCCTCGACAGAGAAGAGAACGGAACATCGTCCCTAGTCACTGCTCCTATGGGAAGCTTGTACGAGGTGACTCAGCTGAGCGATATTCAAACCACGTCTCCTGGGAGACACCATGCATCGGATCGGGCCCTTGTCACAGATTTCATATCAAGGGGAATCGTGGACAAACAAGAAGCAGAGGAACTATTCTCTCATTTTGATCAAGTACTCAGTCGCTACCTATGGGATGGTATATTGCTGAACCACAAGGATCTAACCTCAGTGCGCAATTCTTCCTCAATGCTCTCTGCTGCCATTCTTGCCGTGACAGCTCTTCACATGCCGAGCAAAGAGCGAGTGTTTGAAATCTGCTACACCGAATTCGCTAAATTAGCATCGGAATCTATGCTAGATAGACATCATACGTTGGATGATCTTCGCGCCCTTTGTATAGGGGCCTTTTGGCTTGCCGACGTGAGCTGGAAGCTATCTGGTTATGCCGTTCGCATTGCAACCGAGCACAACCTGCATCAATCGTATAGAAAAGCCACACAAGGATCTCCGGAACATATAGAGCAAGCACGGTTATGGTATCTCTTATATGTATGTGGTGGAATTCCCCCGCTGCCTGGCACCGACGATAAGTTGGGTCTTCTCACTGACCTCCTTAGACCCTAGAACATCATTTTTCCATCGCCTATGGGCGGCCTCCCATCATACACGAAGATTTGAGCATAAAGAACCACAACATATTCATACAGTCTCCGAACACGCAACAAGGGGACCTGCGCCTGCATAGCCAGGTTGACTTGTTCATCATCCTCACCCACATTTACCACGCCTTTGGTCCTGATGTTGACTTGGAGGTTCCTGACAGCGAATTCTCCGAGATTGATAAATTTGATGCTGCTCTTGCGGACTGGCAATCGTCCTGGATTCCTCGTTTAGGTATGTCGCTGCTGTCGATGCTCGTCGACGCAATGCGCTAATCCTGACAACACAGTGGGGAGTCGATATGTCGGGAAGTATCCTTATAAGGCGGTCTACCTACACTACCATTTCTCTCGCTTGCAGCTCAATTCGGTCGCTTTGCGAACTTATCATTCGTCCGGCTCTACGCGGCCCATGTCCAATGAGCGGAAGCACCGAGCAAGCATAGCCATACGATCCGCTATCGACACGCTTCGGGTCGTCCTTGATGAGCCCGATATCGAAAGGGCCTTGGTGGGGGTTCCGCTCTACCTTCACAGTATGATCACTTTCGCGGCTGTATTTTTGTTGAAGATCGCTGCGAAGGGCTGCTCAGGTAATGCGACGGGGGCTACGGGCCAGCAAAATTCCATCGCCTCGGCCGGCTTGCTCATCGAGGTCGGGTATGTTCGTGCGCTGGTTAGCCGGATCATCGACATGATGGTCTCGTGCAGCAAACGCGCCAGTGAGCATCATCTTAGTCATCACATTGCCCGTGGCTTGAAAAAGATGCTTACGGGCTTGGAGGAGTGGGAGAAAAGAACCAGCAATAGCACCCTGTCCTCGGGACAAAACCCTCAGGACAATACCTCTTTGCCCAAACCTGTTGTAGCCCCTGGACCGCAAGCTCTGGGTGAACGGGAAACGATTCTCAACCACTCACCGGCCTTGTTGGGGGTAGCACCTCTCTCAGCAGAGAGGGGAAATAGTTCCGAGTCCAATACCGGACACGAGAAGCAAGAGGTTGGACTGTGGGAGGGCTCGGTCGATCCGATGATGGCTGATTTGTGGGGGTTTGACGAGGAGTATTTCCCAACCGGCGTCTTCGATTTTCTTCAATCTCAGATGCCTGCTTAAAGCTGTTATATACATAGAGCATAACGATAACGACAGGAGATGAATTGCGCAGGACGCATGCAATGACTACGAATATATGCTATCTATCTATATAGCACAAGACGTAAGGGTGCTATGAGGTGCTAATTGTACTGTACATACCTACCTATTAATGAGATAGGTATGAGGCACTGCACTAAACACAGGGTAAACTACTCGGCTGTAGGCAGCTCTTCCCTATCAACTGGCATTCCGGGGATCGCTTATCGATTGGACGGAAGGGCCGACGGGGACGGAAGGCAAGCCGAAGTCTCCGTTCCCTGCTTTTGAAGTTGTTCAACTCCTCCGCGGCTCAATCGGTTCGAGGTTCAAGCATTTGCTTCTTTACCCCCAGAAGACAAGGAAAGTACCATTTAAGAATCGGAAGATTGGCTTCTGTCCAGCTCGGCATTCTCTACTATCTTCTTCCAGTCTATTGAGGTTGTTAGGTCATTGTGCTCTTCCGTGCTCCACAAAATTACATACTACGCTTCCGACGGGATTTACCGAGGCTGCATTTGGAGAGCCGTCTCCCCGCAACGCTTCTTCCGGCCCAGTAAGAGAGATTCCTCCTTTCCCCACGCCTCTCTTTCGACTACAATTGAACTGATGAGTTGAATGACCCGGGCGGCTTAACATATCTATAGACCGCTCTCCCAAGTTTCACACTTTTCTTCCCATCAGATTTCTTCTCGAAGATGAACCCCTCCGTTCTCCGCACGGCCTCGCGCCACCTCCGGGCGGCAAACCGCCGATACGCCGCACCTGCCACTGCCGCTTCACTCGCCAATTCGAAGCGTGGATATGCGACTTTTAACTGGGAAGACCCTCTGGTTGCGTCCGAACTGTATACTGAGGAGGAGTTGGCAATTCAAGATACCGCCCGGCAGTACTGCCAGGAACGTCTGCTGCCTCGTGTACTCGGTAAGTGATCCAAATCAGCGGTAGCATTGTATGGGATGCGATTGTGACTGATCTTGGTGCTCCTATTAGATGCCTACCGAAATGAAGACTACGACCGCAAGATCCTCGAAGAAATGGGCGAGCTCGGCCTTCTCGGCGCCAGCATCGAAGGATACGGATGCGCAGGAGCCAGCACCGTGGCATCTGGGTTGATCACCAAGGAGGTTGAACGCGTGGATTCGGGATACCGCTCAGGGATGTCGGTCCAGAGCTCTCTGGCGATGACGGCCATTCATGACTTCGGTACGCAAGAGCTCAAGGATCGCCTCCTCCCCGAGCTGGCAAAGGGCAAGTTGGCTGGCTGCTTTGGCCTCACCGAACCCAACCACGGCTCCGACCCGGGCGCAATGGAAACAGTAGCACGGGAGCATCCCACTAAGAAGGGATACTACTTGTTATCTGGTACCAAGACCTGGATCACCAACTCCCCTATCTCGGACATCATGGTTGTCTGGGCTAAGCTGCAAACCACGGGCAAGATCCGGGGGTTTGTCGTCGAGCGCAGCAAATGCCCTCCTGGCACGCTGGAGACCCCCGCCATCAAGAACAAGACCGCTCTGCGCGCCTCGATCACGGGCATGATCCAGATGGACGACTGTCCTGTCCCTGCGGAGAATATGTTCCCGGAGGTACAGGGCCTTGCGGGTCCTTTCACATGTCTCAACAGTGCCCGGTTGGGCATCGCGTTTGGCGCCATGGGTGCCCTTGAGGACTGCTTGGACCGGGCCCGGACGTATGCTCTGGAAAGGAAGCAGTTCAAGGGCAACCCGTTGGCGAAGTACCAACTGATCCAGAAGAAGCTGGCGGATGCGGCGACGGACGCGGCCTACGGTACCCTGGCCGCGACGCAAGTAGCGCGGTTGAAGGATGCTGGCAAGTGCACTCCTGAAATGATCTCGATGGTTAAGCGACAGAACTGTGATCGTGCCTTGGCCAACTCGCGGATGTATGGATCCATCCTCTCTTTGACCCTCGAAGAACTCGACTGACCCTCTATTTCCTATATCGCAGACTCCAGGAGGTCTTCGGCGGCAATGCGACCAGCGATGAATACCATATTGCCCGCCACGTTGCCAATTTGTTCGTGGTGCAAACCTACGAAGGCCAGAGTGACATTCACAGTACGGCTTCCCTCCCTTCCCCCGTCTTCGTACTCAATATACTTACAATCATCATAGCCCTGATACTTGGACGGGCCATCACGGGCGTCCAAGCATTTGTCTAGCGCGAGCAGCACTGTCGCATCTTCAGTTTAAAGTATACAAGTCAATCTCCTGGTCAGATGATGGCATATAGTACGCCAGCTCGTCCACGCCACCACACATGATCACATCATACCATCTATGTACATAGGCAGCCAGTCATTCCGTAACCGAGCACCGGATTCAACCAAGAGTCAAACATCCATATTGTAAGTCAGCCTTCTCGGACGATTCTCGAAACCGCAAGCGCCGTCTGGAGTCACGTGCCATGTGCTGCGCCACGTGGGACCTGCTGGTGCTTGTACAGTATGTAAGACCGAGGTAAGTTACCGGTAACTGTTCCGATGGAACAGGCTGAATCTACCACTGAATAACCACACCTCATCTTCGCCGCATTCGATGACGAGCGAGGGAGGCGAGGCGAGGCGAGGCGAGGCAAACCGAAGTGAACCTCATGAGGAATATTCAAGCCCAAAGGGATCGAACCGACGTGGCGGGGGAAAGAGGATTACTAGTTATCTGGGAGCCCAGTTGCCTGCTCTCGACCGTAAGGCTGCTGAATCTGAAGGGAGGGGGGCTTAGCTGTGTATCGAGTACTGTAGTTCTACTCTCCTGTACAGTACATTTAAGTTACTGACTGACTGTCTGCAGCACTATCGAAGTTAGTTCACATAGGAGTACTAGTATGAATGAGTACCCCGTAGAATGCGGGATGACATACTCCTCGAGTATGAGTATGTTTCGGAAACCATTAATGAAACAAACAGGAGGGAACAAAATAAAAAAAAAGAAAAAAGAAGTGGCAAGATGCAGGAAAATTCGAAGATTCCGAAGAACAAAAAAATCCGGATTGGGACGAACCTGACAAACGTGGCTGGCAATAACCATGATTTGGTCGATGAGGAGTGGGAATCCCCACTTTTCGATGACTCGACCCCCACAGCCCTGGTCTTTTCCATATCGAGGGGTATCTATCTTGCGGCCTTGCCTGGGTGGTACTGTACATCGGTACATAGGCTTGGATATGATGTTGCTGAGACAGGCGAGAAAGAGAAGTTACCTACTGATCGTTATCGATTGTATAGTATGGGCTGATGGGGTGTGCTGTTTGCACTGTACATGTATACAATACAGTACAATCTAAGAGGTAAGCATACTTATACTATACAGCAAATCATGTACTGTACCGTACTGTACATACATGCACGGTACACGGCAGGGCTTTGTATGAGGTGAGCCTGTGGCTGATGCCGCTCTTAGCAATCAACAAACAACCACCAAACCAGACGGCTGACTCAGCGGTCGGCTGAGGTGAGGATGAGAAATGGGTTGGTAATTACCATACGGTAACGGAAAGTGGGCCACGCCCGCCTTTTCTTCTTCCTTCCTTCCTTCCCCTCTCCCTCTTTTTCCTTCTCTTACTCTCTCTCTCTCTCTTCTTTTCTTTCCCTTCTTCTCTTCCTTTCCTCCTTCCTCGTCTTCCCGACGTAATCAAAACCCGTCTGTGAGTGAATCTTGCCTGCCCCTCCTCCTCTTTCCCAACACCAATACTACCTTACCAATACCTCTTCCTTATTTGACTGGATTTAATTCCTCCTATATACTCTCTGTTCTTATATCTACCTTCTTTCCCTTCTTTTTCTTGTGAATTCGTCCTCCTCGACAGTTGACCCAGTCTTCTTTTACTGACTGTGTTGGTGCTTGAGCAGTTTTCCCACCTTCAAATTCGATACCCGCCTTTCTCTTCCCCCCCTCTTTCGACACTTCATTCAGGGGTCTTTCCTCCACTCTTTTCCAGATCACAACATGGCTCTCAAGCGTATTAACAAGGAACTCACTGATCTCGGCCGGTAAGCGCTCTCCCCAACATCTTCTTTCCTTGGGTCTATCCTCGTCTTTCGAATGCCGCCATTACGATGGCCCCCGGGCGCCTCACACCCCCACCACAGCCGCGGGGCGCTCCCAGTCATCTGCCCTACTATGCCACACCTCATCCATCAACGAAATCGCCAGACTGGGTGATGACTTCACTCTGCAACATACGCTAACGTAATGTTATTCTTGCATTATAGGGATCCCCCCTCTTCCTGCTCTGCTGGCCCTACCGGAGATGACCTGGTATGCTCCCATCCCCTCCCGCGTGCCTGATGTCCCAACACGGTCGCTTCGCCTCCTCATGCCGACCGCGGCGGGGTTGCTCAATAACGCAGAACGTTCATGTCGCCTTTCCGTCCGCAATCTTTGGGTGGACAATTATGCTGACTGAAGTCTTTCTCTGCGCGCTTAGTTCCACTGGCAAGCAACTATCATGGGTCCTGTGAGTCCTCTAGAATCTATTCCTGGATGCACGACACGGTCGGGTCTGTCCTGGCTCCTTTCGAGAGACAGAGGGATCCCCTACGCTCTTACCGAAGGGTTGTCTTTTTATGGTCGTCCCACATGTTTACTAACGCAGCCACTGCCAGGGTGACTCCCCATACTCGGGAGGCGTTTTCTTCTTGAACATTCACTTCCCCACCGACTACCCATTCAAGCCCCCGAAGGTCAATTTCACCACCCGCATCTACCACCCCAACATCAACTCGAACGGCAGCATCTGTCTTGACATTCTCAGAGACCAATGGAGCCCTGCTCTTACGATCTCCAAGGGTTCGTCCCTCCCCGTTGCGCCCCCTATCGGTCCTCACACCCACTAACTCCTTCCGCAGTGCTACTTTCGATTTGCTCGATGCTCACCGATCCCAACCCCGACGATCCGTTGGTGCCCGAGATTGCTCACGTGTACAAGACCGACCGCCCTCGGTACGAGGCGACCGCGCGTGAATGGACTCGCAAATACGCTATCTGATCTTCGCAATTCAAGTTTCCACGGCCACCTTGGTCTTCCCACTCGCTTCTGCGTCTTCTTTCCAAATCGTTAGATCAGATCCGAAGCCTGGCGTACCGTGATCGTAGATCCTTTCCTTTTTTCAGTTTGCGCGTCTGATTCCCCTTTACCTCAAACCCCTTATTTCACTTTCTCTTGGCGGGAAATGTCATATTCAACGATCATTATGACCAATTCTCATTATGCATTCATGGCATTTTTTATTTTTCCTGAATGGAGTCGGATCCCATGCTACAATGTTGAACATTAAACCCCAGGCTGTTTTCCTCGGGTCGGAGGGGTGGTGGTGGACGTGGGAAGGATGGTTCGAGGTTGGTCGTGACGGTCGAAGTAGTGGTGGAGGGTGGGGACGGAAGGCCGATGGACGACATGATGAGGTTGCTAGTGGTGGGTTTGGTCTGTATCAGATAGTGCATTCAGGAGCCAAGCAAATCCAGAACTGGTGACTCGAGACTTTCTTTGTAAAAGGCGCCTAGCGGCCAGCGTGCCCTCCATGCCCTAGTTGCACTGATTGGCACGTGGGGTGGCAGTGTGTAATCCCTTTGACACGTGACTTACGTGACTTAAGAACCCTGGTGCGGTGAGGTCTCCAAGGCAAACTACCAAAGCAGAGCTATAGTTCATCTCTTCGCTGATGTTCATTCACATAAAGGAAAACCTAAAAAGAAAAGCCAAGCCGTATGGCACCATTTATCGCCATGCCCGTAGGAAGAAACCACAACCAGAAAAGATCAAAACGCCCCAATGTGATGCGCACAGATGCATGTGTGTTGTGTAAATGTCCCATGTATGTAGCAAGCAAAATAAATCAAGCCTCACATTGCTAAGGTACATGTCTGGAGGGATGCAAGCAATTCAAACACTGTCGACTGGTGTTATATAGCGCAGACCGCGCGGGAGGGGAAAGAAATCCCTGTCCTGGACCGAGCAGTAAGGTAATTATCGTAAGAGTAAGAAGAAAGAAAGAAAGAAAGAAAGAAAGAAAGAAAGAAAGAAAGAAAGAAAGAAAGAAAGAAAAATGACAGCGGTCCAAAAGACAGATGACAAATAAGAGATGGATTTCCAAGAGATGGATGCGTTTACGCAACCTGGCTACTGCCCCGACGACTGCTCATTTTGGAAGCCGCCTTGGAAGGGGCGATGCTTCCACCACCACCGCCCGCCTTCATGGTCCGCTGGGAGACATTGCTGGAGACTTGGCTGACACTGTCACTCGGCCTGACAGGCTCGTCAAACTTGCTAGAGTGTTTCGAGACGCGAGACCCAGCGGCCTTGGAGGCATGGGACTTGTGGGAGTAGGATGAGCGCCGGGAGTCATCCACTTGGCTGATCGAATCGTCAGGAGTCACATTGCTGCGAACGTCAAGGTCGATAACACTCTCGGGGAGAGGCACTTCGCGGGCCGAGACACCTGATTTAGCCCCGCTGCGGTAGGAAGCAAGGGACCCGATGGAGGAGCCCTCCGGAATAGGGACTTGGCGCGCAGAGCGAACGGATGAGGCTGTGCTCCCTGGCGGGAGAGTGCGGGGTGTAGAGTGGTGGGAGTGAGATGACCGGTGAGAGCCATGGTGGGATTCTTGATAGTTACCCTTGGAGGGTTTGATGGTCGACGCCGAGTAGACGCTTTCCCGGTCCATCGCCCGCGACTTATCGGGAAAACTGCTGATCAAAGTGCTCTCATACCCTCGAGATTGGGAGTCCGGCTGCCCGTACTCGATTGCGCGTAGGGGAATTTCCCGGGTACTGTAAACGCTTCCTTCCGAGGCTCGGCGCCCGTTCTCATCGAGATACACACTGCCGCCGCTGCCGCGGGGAGCAAACTCGGTTCCTTCATAGATGGTGCTTGCACGCGGGTTCTTCGACGTCACGCTACGAGTGAGCATCGGCCGGCCATCAGACCGCGCGGAGTAAGTACTCCGGGCCGGACCTGCCTCGATGGCCTTGAAATTGGGATACTCTTGCGCCTGAGAGGAGGCTTGGGACGGGGAGAGGAGCTGAGCAATGTCCCTAGGAGAAAACTGGGAAGGCGCGGAGTTGGTTTCAGTAGACTCATTCGAGTCTCCTTTGGCGATGGCATAGGCCAAGGCTGCACCCGCTGCGGCTCCGATGAGAGTGCCGACAATCGTCTTGGCTGTTTTGTCATTGTCTGTCTTCTGCGTTGTATGTGTCGTGTGGTGTACAATGTAGGTCGGCGACGGAGCCGGTTGAATATCGCGCGGCGCCTGGTAATGATCCCGACTCACCATTGACGGGGCGCCTCGCTCGAGAGGCACCACTCTCTCGATGGCAGTGTTTGTCTTCGACACGTACGACCGAGCTTCTGACCGGGCTTCCGATCGAGGCGGGGCAATACTTTCGGTTTTGACTGAGCTGGCTCTGCTGCTCGCCTTTGAGACGACAGATCCGTTCTCCAACAAGGCCAGAGCTGGCCGGCTGATCTCCGACTTGACTACTGACTTGACCTCGGACCTAGCCGAGGAACTGCTGGGTCGGTAGACAGCCTCAATACTGTTACCGTCAAAGTCGATCACCGCGGCGCTGTAGTAGCCAGACTCTGAGTCGCGCATTTTGGGCTCTCCATGGATCTTGCCACCAGCCTTAAGCGCACTGATGAAGAATGTTCCTACTGCATCCTTGGAGGTCGCTGGGAAGGCGACATGTGCTGCACCGGCCGGCACTCTGTAGAGTTTAGTTAGTCGTCGCCCAACGCTTCACATGGTGCATTAGCCAATAACTCACCCTGGCTTTTGTTCGGTTATCCAGAAATCAGCGGGCTCGCCCTGCTTCTGACCGAAACCAATGTAGTCATCATGGCGGCCAATAAATTGATAACCGAGCGGTTGTAAGCAGGAAAGGAAGAAGGATGTGGAGGTGGGAAGGTGGGAAACGGTCAAGGTAAGATGTGAAAGAGGCATGATGGCGGTGATTGGCTCACTGGAGGCAATTCTCCGTGAGCATCAAAGGGCACAAGTGTTAGGATTGGTAAGTCTCCAGAAAGGTTGCGAAGTAAGGGGGGGTTGCGACCCAAGTCTATACAACGATGGAGTGCCGGTTCCCCAGTAAGAGGGATTCCTGGGTGAGGTGACTGCAGCGTTGACGTGAGTCAAGCGACGTGAGGAAGGATTATATACACGCTGCCGGGAGAGATTGAGGTAGATGAGATCATGAGGGGGAAGGAGAAACGAAAAGACCAGGCGAGAAGCAGCACTATTTCAAGGCAAAATGTCGGCCTTCCGTTAGGATTCAGGGAGGAATCACGCAGAATGCCCAACTGGGATCCAATCACGAGCGGTCAGAAGCCACTGCCAGACCAAGATAAAATTATCGTGCGAATAAAGCCAGTTGTTCCAACCAAGGGGAATCAGGCCGACTTTCGCAGGCAGGCCTGCATCCATTCGCATGGCGTCCAGACAATAATGACTGCCCAGTGAGTCCACGAGGCATCAAGTCCCCGTCTGGGCAGCGCTGACTCCTATCGGTAGGTCTTCGCCCCTCCCCAGAGGACCCATGGCGGATACTCTTTCGGTGAAGCTAGATCGAAGCTAGCGACGACGGGAAGTTGCTCAGAGGGACCGCCAGGTCACCGTGGGGGAGGCCGGCGGACGGTGCGGTAGGTGGCCCTGCCCATGGCGGACGGGGCGCCTATCAGGAAACGGTGGGGAAAGCGCCGGAGCCAGGTGCAAACAACGGCATCATGTCAGAAAAGAAAGTTGGGTGAGGCGAGAGGGTCCTTGAACGAGGTGGACGATAGGGATTGGCAGGAGTGGAGCATGGCCATGTCCCAAAAGGGAGAGATGCTGAAACCGCGATGAAGGGTGTCGACCATGCAGGGAGAGCCAACAGCAACCGAACTCAGACGCTGCAGAGAGGGTTCTTCGCTCAGTCAGGGCCTGGCATTGGGCCTCTTGATTTCAGAATCAATTCGCCGGGGGGTCACTCAGAACAAGCCAGCAACGAATGACGGTCAGGCATGACAGCAAACAGCCAGTCTGGGGAGCCACTGAGGGGCAGCCTGCTGGATCGATGGTTTGTCTCGTTGGTTCCTGCTTCGGGCACATCTGCTGCTGCTGCTACTACTAATCAATGGACGGTGTGATCTGACCGCCAGAAAATGCCCCTCTTTATCGAATTTTCCCGTGATTCGAAATTTCTGCGGCCTAGGTGCCGATGCATGGCGAATCATGCAACCAAGAAGATTATAGATCCAGGCGACTGTCGGAGATTGAGAGTCGGGGGGTCGGGGGGGGGGGAAAGACTCAGGGGAAGGGAGGGAGGCAAAGAGGCAATTTCCCTCATCTCATGGCTAGCCTGGATTGTTACTCCATCCGACTACTCCTAGAACAAGCTCAGCGCACCGGAGAGTGTGAGGAGGGGGGTGGTCGTCAAAGCATTGACGTGCATATCAAGACACAAGAACACCTCACAAGGTCGGCAAACCATGCTGGGGGCCGATATCCGGCAGCTGGCGGCGACAGGGAAGTCAGTCAGTCAGTCAGTGATCATCAGGATGTCATAGGCCTTCGATGAGTTTGGTATGGTATGGGTGCTCAGGAGTATGGAGGCCTCCATCTCAGACTCCCAGTCCAGGACTCTGTGTACCTAGACTAGATGGCGGGGCCATGGCGAGGAAAGGCGGGCGATCCACTTTGCTGCTGGCATGTCTGCATGCCACGTCGAACAGGCGACTCCGTTTCCAGCCACCAGCGCACCAATCAAGCAGGACTGTCAATGATTATTGAGAGGCAACTACGGTAGAGAAAAGGAAAAGAAAAAGAAGAGGAAGAGGAAGAAGAAGAAGAAGAAGAAGAAGAAAAAGAAAAAGAAAGGAAGAAAGAAAGGGTGTCTCGATCGAATGGAGATGGAGCTGTAGTTTAGGATAAGGAGAGAAGGGAAGAAGGAGAGAGAAGGAGGGTTGTATGAGTACTAGTCAGGAGTAACTGAGTACCTACAGTAGTACCTCTCTATACATACTAGCATAGGTACCTGCTATTGTTTATTGAGTAGGAGCATGTAGACTGACTAGGTCCAGGTGAATAATTGCCTGATTAGGAAGGAAGGAGATACCTCCACCACCAGCTGCCTGGACGTCGTACCGTACAGTATATGAAAGTCTTCAGAAATCATAGAGATCATTGGCAGTTGATGGATAAAGTCTCGCTCAGCCAGCTTCATCCTATCTTCCAGGCCCTCTCTACTCGCTCTTCGTTCTTCCTCCCTCCCTCCCTTCCCTCCCTCCTTCGTCACCGTGCAGTGGTCTCGAACCATCTCTTCTTCCCTCTCCTACGATTTCTCTTATCTTCACTAGTAATGACCTCATCCCGGCTCATTCTAGCGCTTGGGGATTTCCCTTTACACGCACTGTTCTACCATCTACCGGCTATAGCTCATCGGGTCGCCGGGACGTCAAGAAGTCAAGAGCCTATATCGACTCTGCGTGAACTAGACGAGGGATTCAGCCAACACCTAGTCCGTTGAGGAGGCAATGCAGATTCTCTCCCCTGACTAGTCCATAGGTCTCCTGTCATTTAAACTGCAACTGAAAGCCATGAAGATATTCATTTGATTTTTTTTGATTGCCATATGTGTGTAGGTAATTGGTGTCCGTAGTTTGTGTGCTGACAAAATCCACGGATACAGGACAGGGCTTGGGCTCAGGGAAGTCAAGAGCCACCGGGTGATCCCCGGTTTGGCCACACATTCACAAGTAGGGTACACACACAAAGAGAGCGGGCGAGCGAGAGAGGCAAGGTTAAGTATAGACAGTGTCTCGCAGGGGATAGTCGGATCGGCAGATCCCCGGTGCAGAAACAGGCGCAGAGCGGTTGCGGCCGAGGGTCCGCGGCAAGAATCCCATTGCCGGCCCGCCGACCAGGAAGCTGCCAGAGAAAAGGAAAGCGTTACGAGAGAGGTCCAAGTCATGTGGGATCATTGGGTTGGGTTCGACTATCACATCGGCCTCCATCGGGCATGTAGCCGATGCGGCAGCGAAGCGAAAAGCACACGGAACAAAGACACCAAGACATGCAAGAGCTAGCAGGCGATGCAAAATCCACCCAGGTCAAGAGCAAGCAACACAGCAAGGAATGGCAGGTCTTCGTCCCCGATCGGCACCCGAACACCCTCCAGCTCGCGATCCAACCCCGCATCTACCCCCGCATTCACGCAAGGAAATTCGTCACCTCGTCAATCTGGGGCCGATTTTCGGACAAAGGAAGAGAACATTCCGGCCGCTGGGCTCAGACGATGTCCCACACCTCCTCGGCGGCATGACAGAACTTGCTACAGGCCACGCTGGCACTCAGACTGTAATTGCTGATACTGATCGTGTCGTCCTTGAAGGAATCGGCGAAGTCATCGTGACCCTTGGCCATGGCACCCACAAAGATACAGACACTCTCCTTGGGGCCGAGGGACTCGATGTAGTCGCGGGTCCGAACGACAGGAGCCTCGAAACTCAGGGTCACTTTACGGCAGTTGGGCGGCAGGTGATCGGTGATGGGGTTTTTGATGACCTTGAGAAGCTTCTCCTGAGAGTTGGTGGAGCGGATGGACAGACGGTGCAGAAGTTGCACCATCAAGCCAGCAAAACGCTTGAAGGTACGGGGAATGCGGACAGAGGGGTTGACTTCGATCAAGACACCTTTGGCGGTATGGATGAAGATTTGGAGCTTGCCAGCCTTGTTCACGGGGGAGTCGAGCAGGGTAAGCAGACACTAATGGGGCAAAATACATTAGATGCTTTGCGATTTTGAGCAAAGGATAAAAGGGCGGGTAGCAACCTGATGTGTGATGTCTGGACGAGCCTCACTAATATCCCGGTTCATCTTGCGCATGACACCAATATGCTCATCGCTGTTAAGGAGCGAATACTTCTCGTCGCGACTCGAGCCATTGCGGCCGCTAGAAGCGCGGTAGGTTTCCAAGCTGGCATGGGAGAGGACGACGATCAGACGCTGAGTGTCCTTATCATGCGCGGGAATCGGAACATGTTGCTCTGCGACGAGCTGAGGCAGTTCAGGCGGAGGGCAAGACTGGGTCCCTGGCAGTTGATTCGGATTAGCGGCCATACTGGAGATAAAGCGACGGTCGCGAGAGGACAGAGAAGCGCAAAGACCGAAGACTCGAGTCTTCGATCGAGAGAAGGAAAAAAAAAAGATAGCGATTAAGGTAGTCAGAGAAGGCTGATCCAAGCGATCGGATGATCGTCGGTGCTTGACAGGGACGGTGCTGACAATGATGGCGGTCGGCGCGAAAAATGAGGGGAAGAGGGGGAAAAAAGCAAACAGAGATGAGGTGGGAGAGAGAAAGCCAAGGCGGCGGGCGTTTGAACCCTTCCATCACCAAGGAACCAGCCTCAGCCTCGGGAGAGGAAATTGGTATACATACTGGCGCGCTTTCTCTTGCCGGCGTTTTGAAGAGAGGCGTCCGACATGATGACAGTTGAAGAATAAGAAAAATAACTCTTGACGGAAGCGAGACTGATTGTCTGTCGGGGGTGCAAGACAGAAAGTATAAATAAGCCGACTGGGGAAAAGAAAAGAACCCGAGATGGAGAGAGGATTTTAAAGACGGAGTTTTGAAAAGACACGAGCGCCGGAGTGGGATTCTTCAAAGCACAGCTGACCCGAACGAGGTAGAAGCTGGTGTAGAATTATTCCCTGGTTGCTGATCTTGATGCAGCCACAATCCCTTGGAAATGGCAGCACGACGGGGGCACGCAAGAGAAGTGGTCGGTCAAATCGGTGGGAGAGCAGCAAGAAGGCGAGAATCAAACAACGGCGCCTCTGATATTATAGAACAATTGTAGATATGGAAATGAGCGGGACGGAGGAGGGGGGAGGCAGGCGAAGTCGTTATACGGTATAACGAGAAATTCCGTGAGAAGAGAAGGAGGAGGGGGAGGAGGATTGGAAGAAGAAGAAGAAGAAGAAGAAGAAGAAGAAGAAGCAGAAGTAATAGTTGAAGAAACCGATACCGCAACCACAACCGCAACAGCAACAGCAACAGTTGTAGCAGAAGCAGTAGCAGGAGGAGTTGGAAGAAAGAAGGAAGAAAAAAAAAGGTCACTAAGACAGGCAGAGTTTGGCTTTCCGCCCCAATCAGGAAGCGCCGGTCCAGGCCCCCCGGAACCTTTTTGCCAGTACGGAGTACTTAGTAGGCAGTACCGTACCTAGTATGATCGGAGACATTCTCCCTCCGCCTGTTCTTTTGCTGCTTGATCCATTGCTTAAATCCCGAATGCTCCGATAGTCCTTAACAAGCTACTACGGTGGTGGGTGATTTTCTGCAGATTCCAGTTGTTATCTATGAGTACAGTCCCTAGTCCTGTCGGCGGGATGGCGTGCTACCGGAATATACATGATCTGTTATCGATAGCAGCGGATGGCCTCAGGTACATACCAATTCATGGTCAATCTCTTGTCAACTCACTGTTCGGAGTAACGGTACAATATGTGACTACGTGTGGTTGATGCCATGCTAGTTAACTTACTATATACCTACTATGTAGTAAGTGCTAGACTTCACAGCTAACCAGTTAACTTGCCCATAAATTGCTTCCTTCAGATCTGACGTGAGAAAGCCTCAAGTTTTCTACTGGATTCTCCGGTGCGTGACAGCCGGCTGGCTGCCCTGGTCCATGCCCCGGTGCAGCGGGAGCAACCTCGTAACGTGATCATGATTCGAGGTGTAACCCACGAGAAAGTCGGGTGTCAGCCAGTGGAAACCGAATTGATACTGTGGTCAAGCCAGATATCTCATGTCCGACGAGGGCTTCCGGGTCCCAGTCCCGGTCGCACCTCGCCCGATTTCCCATTGGGGTCTCATCCGGACCCCCCGGTCGCAAGCTGCTCCGGTCGAATCCTTCCATGTTTTCCGTTCATCACAGCTGCGGACTCCCGGACCCCATCTACTCACTCAATCTGCTGTAGATGCTTTTACGGACGGACCTTGGGCTTGAGGACCATGCCGATCAGGCGGGGTAGAGACTCCTTATCATGCCGCGTAGCAGTCCAAACCCAAGTGCAGAGACGGTCCCAATACAAGCTCCCAGCACCCGCCAGACCCTACCCTACCCCATAGCCGCGAGGAATGCTGGGGAGGAGGCTGTGGATGAATGAAAAGCGTTCCTACTGCCGACTAGGTTCCTGGATTGCAGCTGTTGATGTCGTTCTTCCAAGGCAATTCCATGTGTGCGGTGCAGGTGTGTCGCCCTCCGCATCCAGTGAACAGAATCCGAAGGGGTCTAAGGTTACCTTCCCAGCAGGTTTGTTCCCCAGCAAAGAAGAATGTGGTCATGTCACATACCTAGCTATCTCTGTGGGCAAAAGCAGGTGGGGGGCCTGGCCTGTACGCGAGCTTGCTCCGAACAATCAAGAAAGGTAGGTAGCCAGCAAGGGCGCGGCTGGCAAAGCGAGAAGAGGCCGAACGGATGGTCTCTTAGGCATGCATGCACTGGGCTGGTTGTTCTACATAGTATGGAGACAGTACCTCCTGAATTCTATTCTTTCCCGGAAGAATTCCAGAGGGCATAAATAGAATTCCTGAGGCAAGCAAGAAGACACTGGCTCGATGACTTGGGAGCTGAGAAGGGAAAGGAGCTGTCACCCCACAGGAGCTTTGGTTGGGACGAGTCACATCTTACGGGGTTTGGTTGACTCTGATTGACTCTTTGCCTGTCTACATAGTGACACCTAACTATTCATAGTGGTCGCACTTAGGATCCAGTATCATGGGAGTAATAGGGGGGAGAAATTCGGGGGGGATGATGGTCCGTGTCAAGTCGGTAGTTTGTTGCCGATAGACAGGAGGTGCGTGGCGACAACGACGACCATGGTGAAGAAGAAGAAATGATGATGATAACAATAATAAAATGATGATGATGAGACAACAACAGCAGCAACAGCAGCAACAGCAGCAGCAACAGCAACAGCAAGCAGGCTGGCCCTGCCTATGAAGACTCCGGAAAGGTAATCATCAGCCTGTTGTAAGGCGAACAAAAGGCAGATCCCGGGGGCCTATTGTTCCACTTGTAACACCTGCTGTCGGAGACGCTGGCGCTTGATTGGGTCGAATCAGGGGAAGAATAGCCGTCGTTTTGACGCAGCCTGAGCAACGCCACCGGGGGAGTGCCAATGGGATCAGTTATGCTGTATGGGAGTACATGTGTACTATCATGGATGCTGGTGATGATGATGATGATAATGATGATGATGATAATGATGATGATGATGATGATGATGATGATGATATACAATTCGATGTTGGAGGGAATAATTCCAAGCAGTGCTTATTTCCAACCATGTCTGGATCTTTCGTTGTCGAGTCTACTTGGGTGGGTTGATGGAGAATGAATGATGAATGAATGAATAAGTCAATTAAAGCACTGAATGGATGGAATGAGGAAAGGCGTTAATTTATTCCCATATTCCCAGTCCTGCCCAGTCGTTTTTCTCTTCTAGAAGTAATATGACCGAATGGGGACTAGTGGCCTCACGCGTTCCCGTCGATCACCGAATAATTATTATTATTGCCATACGGTATTTCCATCATCATCATCGCCGCCGCCGCCGCCGCCTGCTTCCATCATCTATTCTATCTCTTGCTCTCTCCACTTCCCTTGACCCAACCTCGAAAAAAAATTCCTTATTTCCCTATTTCCCTTCTCCTGGTTACTCTACTTTCACTTTTTTGATTGTTGAGTGGGATTCATATTCTCTTCATCACTGCTCTCGCCATCGCAAAATACTCGATTCTTCACTGTTCTCTCCTTACTCTTCTTGTCTGAAAGATCTTCCCCCCCCCCCCCTCTCCCACCCTCCCTCTATCTTTCTCCCTATAGCTTGTTCCCCCACCCTCTACCTTCCATCTCTAGCTTTATCCCTCCCTTTCAACACAAGCGATCCTGCCTCCTTTACAAACGCCATAGATGATTTACCTCGCTTGAGTGTGTCGCTCGACTTAATCCAGGGAGATGCCGTGGACTGTGACAAATTCATTCAAGCGGTGAGTTCCCCTTCTTTGAATAATCCAATGTCTGCCTCACTGACGCGATCGCGCTCCTCCAGAGGTCTCATGATGAAAACTTACGGGCGTCCGCTGTGGCGCGTCTATGACGATGACCAGGGACCCGCCGCCAAAAAAAGACGCGTCGCGTTATCCGGCTCCGACTCGGACGAGGCAGAGAATAGTATTCAATATGCCATCCGAGAATCGTCCGCTGCCGTACTATCCAGTCCTTCACGTCGCAACTCAATCGTGCTCTCCGAAGGAACTCAGGATGATGACCTGTCGACCCCCCCATCGTCTCCCCCGCCACGTTTAAGCCCCCCGCCCGCCAATACGCGGAAACCGACCTTTGCTTTCCTCAAACGCAAGCACACTGCCACCAAAGATGCTGCCGGTAACAGCACGCCTCTAACTGAGGTCAACTCTAATAGTGTGCGTGCCTCGATGGATCCCCCAAAGAAGAAGACGACCGCCGCCGCGACTCCGACGACATCGACGACCCCGACGTCAACACCAGCGACACTGCAATCGCAACAACCGAGCGCTTTGAAGCAGATGCAGATCGATGTGGGCTGTGAGGTGCGGCGAACCTGTGCGACCTGTGGTATGGAATACGTGCCCTCAAATGCAGAGGACTCAGCTACGCACAAAAAATATCACGAAATGAACTCGACTGGGGTGGATCTAGGCAAGGCATTCATGCGTGCAAATGCATCCCGTTGGGTTTATGAAGCCACTCGCTTTGACGAGGGATATGTGGTCATTGTCGATCGCAAAGCATCTCCGACGGCGAAGAATCAGGCCAAGAAGGTGCTCGAGGTCATTTGCAAGGAGCTTTCTTCCCCCCTCATCGAAGACGAAATTTTATGGAGCCAGACGGAGCCACCGGTTCATCTACGCAAAAATGGCACGACGGAGAAGATTGATCGCTACAAGGTCTTCTTACATATGAAGGATAGTCGCTGCGTGGGGGCCTGTTTGACCGAGCGGATTTGGGAATCTCGACCGATACAGAAATCTTCCGTCCCCGCCCCAGGCACCACTGACTCCTCGGTCACGGTTCGCGACGAACACCACCCGGCTATTGTGGGTATCTCACGGATTTGGACTTCAGAAGCCTCACGTCGCAAGGGAATAGCTATGGATCTATTGGATTGTGTGGTGAGCAACTTCATCTACGGCATGGAGATTTCTAAGGAACAGATTGCCTTCAGCCAGCCGACCGCGAGTGGCAAAGGTCTGGCGCAGTCCTTCTTTGGGAACGACGAGTGGCACGTGTATGACGAGCAATGATCCCTCGATTGAACAACGGCCGTGACCTCTGGGGGGCAGGCAGCCTGCCACCTGGATGGAAATTACCTCTCTATTTTTATTTCTTTACTTGTCTTCTTGATACACGGGCGTGTTGATACCCTGCTTTCTCGGGCATTGACCTTGAAGAAAGCCGATACTGTGATGATGACCATTTATTAACAACTACTACTTTCTGCCTGTACTGTACAACTGACGGTGTTCTATTGGGAGGGGGTATGTTCGGCTTTTTGTGGTTGGTCTTTTGCATGCTTATGTTTTTTTCTTTTGTTCTTCTCTTTATTCTCTTCATTGTAACATATACCTCCTTTGGATTTTATCATACTCATAACCATATTTCATTTGTCAGATATTGTTGGAACCGGTTCAAACGGTCCTTTGGGAAGGGTTAGAATGAGCATCACAGTTAACGATACTTAACTGCTGTACTAGGTAACCTACTACTTACAATAAAGAAGACACAACCCAGTGTTTGAGCTCGTATAGTGTACAGTACACAATTACTCATAGACCTGTGACACAGTAAGGTACAGTACAATACTTGCATTCTGGCGAGTGTTTATTTTTGCTGATGGGTTGTGGAAGCCGCGCGGGGAATTCTTCGTTGTCTGTCTCTTTCTCTGAGTCCGTGAGCTCACTTCCTCTTCCTTACGCTCTCATCTTCCTTCCCTTCTTCCCCCCCCACTCAGCTCTTCCCACTACCCATCTCCTCATTCTCGCTCTCACTGACTTCAGTACCTCTCTATACTTCTAGACTTTCTAGACTTTCTATGCTCTTACTTTCTCCCTTCCATTCCTCCCCTCTCTCATGGTCAGTGCTGCTCTCCACTTCCTCCGCGATGTCTGGATCCAATCCTTTCCGCCCTAGGCAGCCCGCGAGTGAGTCTCTTCCCGACGGTTCCGGATTGCTTTCATGCATTCATTCATCGCAGCCTGGGCGAGGCACATCTCTATCCATTGACTAGATTGATTGAGTGATGGTTGTTGTTGCTGACTCAACCGCATCTTAGATCCTACTTTCTCCCTCCAATCCAACAAGACAGCCTCAATTCCCTACAGTCCAGAATCTCGCGTCTCCGTGCCTGAACCTTCACCGTTTCCGGGGTCGAATAGCTTCCCCAGCTTCTCAACCTCCACGCATCCGCCCGAACTCGTCGACTCCGCATCGTCCGATGATCAATCCGATACAGATCCTTTCCACCAACCTTCTTTCGCCAGTGACCAGGAAAATGATGACCCTGAAGACGACCAAGATACCGACGGGTCAATTGTCGATGCCGTAGATTCACACCCTTCGGTATCGGCAAGGTCACCGCCCGTGCAGCCAACCGCTGCGGTTACGCAGACAATCAGCACCAAGGACTATCACACGCAACGTGGGCCTGTGGCATCATCGCAAGAGAATGCTTACCCAGTGGGACGAACGGGCTCTTCTGTGTCCCTCGCCTCGACCGGAGACACCCGCACTTCTGACAGCACTACAGCCGATGTCTCTCAATCATCCCTGCGGTCAGCAGGCCGGGTAGAGCTGGGAACGCCTTCATCATCCGAATCTCGTCCTCGTCCGCTTGCCAGCCGTGCCGTAAATCGAGACCGAATGCCGCCCCCTCCGCCACCCAAAAGTCACCACGGACGGCTCATCAATCCTAGTCCGGGCGCAACATCTTCCCACTCCCAGACCACTCCCGGTCAATCCTCCAACCGATTCTCCCTCCGTGGCACTCCCTCAGAGCCATCGTACTCACACTGTCCAGCCCAACCGGCGACGGACTACTTCTCTGGCGTGGAGACAAGCCGTTCCGCACAGTCAGCCCCAGTCGACGTGCTTCGGCGGAGCCAGTCGCAATCCAAGCGGCCTCCGACCCCTCCATTGAGCCGCCGACACAGTCAGATGCGGCGATCGAAAACCACATCCGCTAAAGTGAATCCGGTACGACTCTCAATACCTCCAGAAGCAGACCCTACAGCAGCAGCAGCAGCAGCTGCTGCTGCTGCTCCTCCTTCTGTGGCCATCCCGCCCCCGAGTCCGAGCTCGTGGTCCTTGTACCCCACCCGAACACGAGATCCCCGCCTGGCCAGCACGCCATCCGAGGAGTCAGTGCCGTCCTCGTCCTCCTCGAACCGACTTTCACTACAGATTGATTCCTCCTCCACCCCGTGGATCCCCAGGGAGCCCGGGCGGGCCGCCTCGCCCAGTCCCTCAGTCAAGCGCGCTTCGCTTCAGAACCCCCCGCCTCCGCCACCGCGGCGCTCGCGCGGATCCGGCAACCACAGTCCGGACAGCGTGCGCCTCAGCCTCCGGTCAAGCAAACCATCGGTCGCCGCGGCGAAAGATGACTACGTTCCGCATCCGTCGAACGCCAATGATATTTTGGCGGATCTCACCCGATTACAGAAGGAAGTGGATGACCTACGCGGTCATTATGAGAGTCGCAAGGCGAGTCATTAAAGACCGCTAAACTTCCAGCTTACCGATCCCATATACTATCCGATAGTTCTGTATCGTTCAAGTTGTGTTAAACATGTGCGCTGAAACGCAACGAGTGACGAAGCATAGCGGATTCTTTTCTTCTTTTTGCCTTTTCTTTCCTCGAGTCTATCCCCGACTTAGCTTAAGGGGTTGCATGTTACTATATGGAACACGATTTTAGTGGTTGAACTGCTCCTGTATCTATCCTATTGTTGGGAGTTTCTATTATGTCAGTCTCACGCTTCTTGTGTCCGCAAGCGCACCAGCCAAATCATTATATATTTTCCTTGCTCTCCGCGAGTCCAACGGTCAGTAGGCCGGCTAGAACAGCGGCACACCCTCCAAGTCTCATGACCCATCCGGTGGAGGTATCCCACGGCTCGGCGCGGGGCTTCTGTAACGCGCGGAAAATCAGGCTGCTGACGGCGCTGGAGAGGATCTGTGGCAAGGAGATTGCGACGTTGTGGAGGCCGAGGGTAATGCCTGCTTGATTGGGGGCGGGTCTCTTTCTGGGTGTCGCTGGTCGCTGGGCCGTCGCCGCCGTTGATTCTGGATCGGTCATACGTGCTGCTGGATGGCTACCGTGTGCGTTGTCATCGTGCTGGTGCCGCGCAATCTCCGTGGCCAGGAGAGCCCACGGAGCCCAGGAGGTGATGGTCCAGGAGATCCCGATGATGCCGGTCATGATGGATGCTTGGGCGGGGGTGGAGATGAGGAAGGTGCTGAACATGCAGAGGGCGAAGAGAAAGTGGGAAAGAACCCAGGCGCGGCGGAGGGTGAGGCCGGAGATGGTGGGAATGTGGAACCGCGAACGTAGACGGCTCCAGCTCCAGCTCCTGCTGTGAGTGCTAGGAGGATTGGGTGGCTGTTGATGGTGGTGGGATGAGCGAGATGTCTGCTCTGAGGAGACGACGAGATGAGGCAGGACGATGCTGGCTGCGAACGAGACGATGGCGTTGACGAGGAGCGCGAGCGTCCCGATGCGGGTTGCGTCTTCCCAGATCTTGTTCACGTCTTCTTCGGGCAGATCGGGGTGTTGGTCGAGGATCGGGTTGACGTAAAGCTGGCCGATATAGGTGGTTGCGTAGAAGAGGAAGGAAAACCAGGCGAACCACGCCGGGACTTGGATCAGGTAGATCCGTCGGATCCGGCTGGAAAGGCCGTGGACGGAGTCTATGATCGAGCGGAACAAGGACGGAAGGCCCGGCCGGGTCGATGTCAAGGGCTCGAAGCGCGGGTCCTTTTCCTGTATGTAGGCACAGCTGAGAGACAGGGTGACGGCCAGGAAGACGCTGGCGATGACCGAAAGGCCTTTGAATTGAGTGTTGCCTAGGGCTGGGAACGTTTTGGGGAGATCCATGCCGCCTAGAATGTAGCCGAGGATGTTTCCAGCGCCGTTGTGACGACTAGCCCAGGCGTTGGCGGACTCCTGTTGATGAGCCGGCGCATTGTCGACTATGAATGCTCGGGTTGCAGCCTGAACTGTGTGCTTGTCAGTTGAAGCGCCAGGAAACAGCTGTGGGGTTTGCCTTACTGGTGTTGATGGCAAAGTCTTGACAGTACATCAGCAGGGTTGCAACAACAAGAACTGTGGTTCGCACTCCATCTGATTGCGCGTCGACGCCGAACAGATTCAGCGTACCACCGACAATTTCCCGTACCCAGGCCAGAGTCAGCAGACAGAAGACAAGGACTGCTCCACCTAGGGCCATGAACGGTTTTCGTTTACCCCAGGCAACGCGACAATTATCGCTTCGTGCACCGATGTATGGTTGCACTATAGTCCCGGTCAAAGGCCCTGCAATCCAGACAAAAGCGAGCATGGCTTTGCTCATTCCCAGAGAAAGAAGATAGGGCTTATATGTGAATTAGTCATGGGCCAGTTGCAACGAAACAACCATTGATGAAGAACGCTGTGTCCCTTACCGATCCACTGGAGTGTTGCACTGACCAGACAATCTGCAGACTAGGTAGGCATGCGACGAAGGAACCAATTAGCCCGTCTAGTTGATAGTAGACTCAAATAGCTCACCCCAACTCACCCTGACATGCCCAAGGTCAGGACGAAGAGATACCAACTGCTTCGGGGTGCTTCCAACAGCAGGTCAGATTGTGTTTGAAGCGTTGGAAGACTCGAGGAATCCAAGCCTGCCTCGTCCCGCCCATCCTGTATTAGAGGCTGCGCCTCGTGGTCATGCTCCGGCATGGATGATCTCTACAGGAAATCCACCCTGCGCCACGGAAAGGGCGAGTGGGAGCAGGAAGTAGAGGCGGGATAATCGGGAGGACAAAGCAGAAGGTGGCCAAGCCGAGAGAGAGAGAGCGAGAGAGAGAGAGCGAGGTGGAAATGGGGGGGGGGGAAGAGAGGTGGTCGTTAATTAAGTGTAGTTGTAGTTGGATAAGTTACTGATAATCTACGGAGTACGGAGTACACTGACCGCCTCGGCAGGTTGCTTGTAGACATTCCAACCTTGTTAATCATTATGAAGTTTGGTTCCTTGACCATACACCTACACTACACTACACTCGACTACATGTCAATCGGATAAAGCATAAACATTGTTCACTTTAGGACAGGATGTTCTATTCTAGACACCAGACAAGAGATGATGGATACTCGAGAGCCAGTCAACTGTGGTTCACTAACACCAACCCGGTTAGAAGAAAGGATGGACTGCAGCCCAAAAAGGTGATCGATCAATAATACTGTTCCTATACAGTACTCCGTACTCCGTACAATAACTAATATTAATTAGAAGAAGAAGCAGAGGCCGATTGCGCCTTTCATCGGTTGCCTTCTCCTTCTCTTATCACTTCTTCTTTTCCCTTCTGCCTCCTCCTCCTCCTCCTCCTCCTCTTCTTCCTCTCTCCCTCCTCCTTCTTAACCCTCTTCCACTCTTTGTCCTTGGTCTTTCTTATTCCCGCGACGGCTTATTCTCTCGTTCTTCTAACCAGCGCAGCCCCTTCAATCGTTGCCCGTCTTACCCGTGAAACGCGGAGAAGAGAATCAGCCATGACCACCAACAGTGACCTTCCCCGCATAACCGATGCCACTAAAGGTGCTCGCATCTCCATTCTCACCTGCTTTTCATTCCCACCCCAGCAACCCTTACTATCACTTGGCTTTTTCTAGTAGACTTGGACTTGATAGCTAACCCTATTCCCCCCTCCCCCTCCAGTGTGGACCACTCTCATTACAAATACGGCATACCTTCCAGGATTGCTCACCTTGGAGTATTCTCTACGCAAAGTGGGCTCCAAGTATCCCCTGGTCGTACTCTACACAGACTCCTTTCCGGACGAGGGGCATGCCGCCCTCGATGCCCGCGGCATCCTGAAGCAACGGGTCCCCTATTTGCTGCCCTCAGTCCCTAAGGAGTATGTCAATGACGTGCGCTTTTACGATTGCTGGAGCAAGCTCACTCCCTTTTCGCTCGTCGAGTACGAGCGGGTGGTCCAGCTCGACAGCGACATGCTGGTCCGCCAGAACATGGATGAGCTGATGGAGCTTGAATTGGATCCCCCGGCTCTGGCAGGAACAGGACCCCGGGTTTTCGCTGCCAGCCATGCCTGTGTTTGCAATCCGCTTCAAAAATCCCATTACCCGCAGGATTGGTATGCATCCATGTGCGGTGCTGTTGAGACACATGAAGAACTGACGAGACCAGGATCCCATCCAACTGTGCTTTTACTTCCCAGCACTCGAACCCGGAAGCCGCCCAGATCGAGGGGGCACCGCCCACGACCGGCCTGGGGATGCCCAACGGTGGCTTGCAGGTGGTCAACCCGTCCCAAGCCATCTATGATAAGATCGTTGCTCAATTGGCTTCGTCCGTCACATCGAACTATGAATTTGCAGATCAATCTCTCCTCTCGGACGTGTTTCTAGGCCGGTGGGTGGCCCTTCCATATGTGTACAATGCGTTGAAGACCCTACGATGGGATGGAGTACACGATGCCATCTGGAGGGATGATCGGGTCAAGAATGTGCATTTCATCCTCAGCCCGAAGCCCTGGGATGAGCCTGAGGAAATCCGGAAAAGCCTGGTGCCGCGTTCCAGTCGAGATGCTTCACACGCCTGGTGGTGGGAACTGACGGAGGAGCGGTTGCAGAAGGAACGGGAAAAGGGGGTGAATGACCAATTTTAGACTCACTCTAATCAGATGGCGGTTGGAAAGTGAAGATGAAAGGACACGTCAGATCGAGCGAGCGATGCTCTATGAATAGCGCCCCCCCATCTCTCTCTTGAGGCACCAGTGGCTGAATCTATTGTGGTGGCAGCGATGGATTCAGAGCTACTGAATTTGGTTAAAGGAAGTGATGTGTGATATTTCAGGAAGAGAACGCCATGATGGCCCTCTCTGTCTATTGTGATTTCCCCAGATGGGACTTGGGGAGGACTGGAGCACTCACTTGACTTACCTAGTACGTAGGGAGTTATTAGAACTGAAGGTCAGTTCAATTCGAAAGCCTGAGGCAGCGATAGAGAACACCCCACCATCACCTTTAGTATATTACAATGTACTCGTAGTACTGGGCATTGGCTTCACTGAGTATATGACATCATGGGCATACCGAAATGGGGAAAGGGTGGTTGCACTCCAGTCACTCCAGCAGCGCTGAGCCTGAGGCAAATCAGCGACCATTTCCAGCACGGGAAATCTTGTGGTCCATCATGGATCATGGATAAACTTCTCCCCATTCTCCCCCCCCCCCCCAACCCCCTAAACAATCCCAGACTGGCAGTGGATCAAGCAACTTGGAAGATGGAGACTTGAGCTCACTTACGGAGTACCCAGTTCCCAAGACCCAGATAACTAAACATAAAAGGAGGCGACTTCGTCCGCTTCGCTTCATCGCAACCCTTCCTTCCTCTCTGGTGGCCCACTCATCATCAGCCTCACTCTTACGCCCTCCTCCGTTCACCACCAACTACTCTTACACCTAGGAACTCTACATCGAACTATACTATTGTTCTATTCTTATCAATCTACCAATCCGCCCAGCATCTGAAAGCTCCCACAATTGTGAAACCTTCCAGGAGACAGAAGACAGAGGCAGATTACACCTTAAATACCCGGCCTGGAATGCGCCATCCTCCTCGATCTTCGTCTTTGTCGTCTTCTTCCTCTTCTTGTTCCCACACTCCTCCCTCTGCTACAGTGCCCCACTCATCCTCTTGTCTGTTTTCAGGGTCCTTCTTTTGACCTTCCGCTTCCCCGCTCCCATCCTGCTTGCAAGCCATTAAACACATTACTGTCTCGAGGCCCAGCTCATAATCCATTCAAGATGAACAGAATGACGACCCCAACTTTGATCAACCTGCCCCCGCCGCCGTCGGATCCAGTGACTCCCTCGGAGATGGGACCGTAAGATTACCCACCACCTGACTGTTTCGTGCTCTTTGTCTCTTCCACCTCAATTGTAGACTGACATGAAAGTTGCGACATCCTTGTACAGAGGAACTCCGAACTCCGGCACCACTTCGCTTTCGGCCTTGTCGACCACCGCCATCAAGGACGGTCACCAAGGCCAGCCGCACCCCTACGGCCGTCATGCGCATCACTCTCCGTCCGCATCCACCACCTCTACCAGCACGCTTGAAGCGGAACGGGCCGATCGTATTTCACGCCTGGCCGGTTTAGAACGAGTGGCCACGGCCCGCGCGGGTGGTACGTCGCAGCTCAGTGGCCCTGTGCCCACGCCTCACCACCCCGGTTTTTTCGAAAGCGGATCGGGAATCAAAGAGCGCAGTACAGTGGGCAGCGCCAGTGCCACGGGCAGTGTGGGCGCCCGTACGACGTGGGCCAGCGGCAGTGATGCCTTCGACGCGGACAAGTTGAGTGAGTACCCGGAAGACGGCACCTCGAGTGTGGGCAACTTCAGCGATGAGGGCGATGCCAGTCTGGTCGCTTTCGGAGAGGGCGCCAGTACTATCAGTGGGCCCATCTCGAACCCCATGCTGAATCGGACCTCCTCAGGAGGCCGACCAGGATCCTTCGGCAGCCCCGGGCTGGTGCGCGTCAATCCCGTGGCTTCGCAGCACTCGGGCGGCGACACAGCAATGCTGCTGGCCACAGCGTCCCCAACTGGATCCGTTACCCCCGAGCCTACCCAGGATGCTCGGATGGTGGATGGAATGACCTACGATTCGAATGTGGTAGACACCACGGTGAGAACCCCTCGCCTGGCCACTCCGGCGGAAGATGGCAACCCACATCCGGAGATCTAGTTGGTTCTTGTGCCAAACACATGCGATGGGTGCAGATTTTAGTCTAGGGATGTTTGGCGTTCAGGGATGGGTGTAAATTTTTGTGGGTGTATTTGTTTTCCGCAGGCAAGTCTTGCTATCAGCGATTGGGGGATTATTCGGGAGGAGAATGTCTTTGTATAGGTTTTGTTGGGCGATGTTTTGGCGACCAGTCTTCCACCTCAGGAAGAAGCAACGGGATTTGTAGAATCAAGGCTGGCGACCATTTTTTAAGACTGACCGCCATGTGGAAGGATGGACGAATTACTTTGTGAAGTTGAATGACAAACAACATTAGTGAAAACAAATCACTACACAGTAAATACTCTTCCCTCTGCAGTCAGTAATCAGAATCAGAAGATACAAAATGATCGAGATCCTCAAACCGGGTCTGGAACATTTTTGGGGAAGCGAAGGTGGGCAAAAAGTGGGCTGGGCGGCGCCCAATGATGAAGGGGATTGTACTGTACGGATTGCATTTCCAGGCTACTTATTCTATAGTGTTAGTGAGTGGCCCAGTGGCCCAGTGGGTGCCACACCACCCGAGTGGGTTCCTCAGGCTCTGCAACAACTTTCTTTCTCTTCTCTTGTTTCTTCTTTCTCTTCTTCGCCTCTTTCTTCCATCACCAACTTTCTCTTCCTCTCCCCCTCCGCCGCCGCCTCCTCCCC